>NC_143585.1:158679204-158686704 GCF_048544385.1 Mastigoproctus giganteus | reverse complement strand
AACAGAGAACCGACATCACAGGTGCTAAACCTGATGAACTTCTAGAACTGACGATACCTGAACCCGGTGTGTCATGTTCAGGAACCACGGACACAGTTGTTGAGGGTACCGAGCGGTTGATCTCCAGAATTAATCAGCTTGAAAATGAATTATTAAACTTCAGGACACCCTCATCAGAAGCAATAGCGAAAATAGCTCATGGAAATGAAATCTCAAAAGCACAACTGGCAGAGCTACAAGACGACATCACAGTGCTACACAAAGAAAACAAGGAAATGAAATTTATACTCCTTGATATCTATAATAAGATCGAACTGAGTAAGCTAGCAGATCCGAGCAAACTCACTAACCTTCTGAACTCAGACGATCTTCGTAGATTATATAAAAATTACCCAAAGGCCATTACAGTATCAGTCTGCCCCGAATGTAGCAAAAAATCGATCCCCAGTCCTCCATCAGAAGCTCCAGGCAGGAACGAATCTGAAAAATGGCCAAACACTGGACATCGTCGAGCGGCATCTCCTCGCCCCAGCCAGCCTCTAAAAACAGATGGGAAAGGGCAAAAACCACCCACAAAAGCCCATCACTCACGTATGCTCAAGAAGAACCTGAAAAGGGCAACTGATGTTAATCACCACTCAACGAAACAGAGGTTTCCACAATTACAGAAGCAGGCTCCACCAACGGTCAATGGCACCGCATGTATAAACTCTCTTACTTGCAATAACGAATTCTCTACCTCTATGCCAATGAGGCAAAAGTCATTATTTCCACCTTCACACCCAACTTCTCGCAATGCCTGTCCTGTCATGCCTCACTCGCACTTCTCATCTTCACAAGGCCTGGGACTCAGTGTCGGAGCAAATTTAATATTCGAACCAGCGGATTCTTCCACATTACAATTTCCACTCCCAGCTCACCCCACTGCAAATCCATCCTACCCTATGCAACCAGAGGAAAGAACAAGTACGAACTTCAGAGTGAGCCAACGAACAAGTACGGCTTCACGTGAATGGCTTCGAATTGGCACATCGACCAACTCCAAACTGCAGCCTTCCCACACACCTCCCAGACGGCAGAAGTCCAGATCCTCTAGTGGACTTTTTTATATCTCGCTTAGCTCCAAATACCACAGCAAATCATGTTTCTGAGGCTCTACGTGATCAACTAAACCTTCGACTAAAGGTGCAGCAACTTCACACCAGGAACCCCCGCTGCGCATCATTCAGGGTTGAATGCGCACAGGACCTGTTCAATTTAATTGGAACCGAATCTATCTGGCCTATTGGCACCATTATCCGACCCTTCTATAATAGGAGAACCAGTCACCTTCCCCAACCTCCACCTCTGCACCAAAACCAAGTCTGCAACATCACCACCGACTGGACTCATTCCCGGACAACTTCCAAAGATCTCAACAGTCCTCCTTTCATACCACTGCTCTGCCAAGCCCCACAGTTAAAGCACCACCCCACCATGATAAGAGTATCCTGAGTCCCCTATGTGATGGACCCCATAAAATACCAGTCCATATTTCGTTAGGAAGTCGTGGCGTTCGCTTGCGAACACGCCAAATCAGAACACCTCCAATCAGGACAGAAGTTCGTTGAACACCTGTCATCAGGGTGTACTTCCAAAATATCAGGTCCATCAGGAACAAACTAGACTCAGCAGAACAGATCTTCCTCTCCCAGGTCGCTGACGTGGTCTGCCTCGCAGAAACGTGGCTTCAACCTAATCAAGACACTCTTCTGCTCAGCTATTGCTGGTTACCACATGCTGTCTGCCTCCAGGGAGCAATCTAGAGGCGGTGGAGTAGCCATACTGTACAACACCTCCCTATTCTCATATGAGAATTCGACCTCAACTACAACTCAAGCTTTCGAAGCGATCATAGTTTCACTACGCTTCCACTCCAGCCACATTGATATCGCATCTGTGTATATTACCCCAGGGCCTACAATTGAAATTATTGAAGATCTAGGGAACTGGCTCTTAAACCATCTTCGTCCGTCTGCACAACGCCTTGTTTGTGGTGATTTTAACCTGCCTCCAAACCGACATCACCTCTTTATCAGGCTCTGCGAGTTCTTCAAATCTATCAACATGACACGGGTCAATGAGAACCCCACCAGGGGATTGAACCTACTGGATCTTGCTTTTGCTTCAATACCATGCACAGCTGAGGATGATCCCATCGCATTCTTCCTGTCCGATCACCAGCCCATAGTTTTGACATGGTCATTGCAGGTGCCAAACTTCAACATCCCTGACAACAAAATAGTCAAATACGTTTCAGCACCTAAATACCTTAATCCCCAACTCTGTGTAGAAGCAGCATCCTGCATTCCTTGGGATGTCCTCATTGACTGTGACCTCAGCCTCGCAGTGACACTCTTGTCTAACTGGATTAAATCCGTCACCGACTATGCTGCCACCAAACGAGTAACAGTAACTCCCCGTTCCAGATCGTGGTGGACCGCTGACCTCAACAACAGCTTCAAAATGAAACAAGTCTTACATAAGAAATGGAAGCAAACGAATGGCAGTCAAGACAGAATCGCCTTTTCCCGCGCCAGGGCCCACTTTAATCGAAAGAAAGCTGCTGCAATCCAAGTAAATCTTAACCGCACTCTGAGGAAAGGAAAGCCATTCTATGCTGCCCCACATGGTGGATTCAATCACATGCTTGATCCTCAAGAATGGCTTAAATACATCGCCAGGTTTTCAAATATAACCACAGTCCCATCTACAGTTGTCCAGCCCGACTATGAAAACCCTTCAGATGTCCTAGGGACTATCCAGATCACGAAACAGGAGCTCATACATGCCATCAATTCCCTTCCCACAACAGCCACTGTTGGGGAGGATGGAATTCTGCAATTTATGATCAAATGCTTAAGCACATTCATCATAGACCCTCTTCTCTCGATCTACAACAGATGCCTCGCGGAGCATTATTTCCCACCCCAGTGGAATAAGTACAGAGTGTACCCCATCCCTAAAAACCAATTTGCCACAAACGTCAGCCAGTTCAGACCCATATCAATTGCCTCTTGTCTGTTAAAAACTCTTGAAAAGGCTTTGCTACCCACAATTACTCAACAAATCCTCCAGACGAAACCACCTGAAATCCACTATGCCATCGCAGGAAAATCATCAATCACTAACTTGGCAGCCACCACTGAATGCATTCTCTCAGCATTCGAACAAAGAGCTGAGCTAGCAACCACGTATCTGGACATAAGCGCAGCCTTTGATGCCGTGTCAATCCCGGCTTTGCTCCTCCTACTTAAGGAGAAATTTCACATTCGAGGTGATATGCTGTGCTTTTTGGAATCTCTTCTCTGTCACAGGGTACTTATTCTCCATCGCCAACAACACACCTTATCCTGCGAAATTACTGCTGGAGTACCGCAGGGGGGTGTCCTATCCGGTGTCCTGTTCACAGCTATCATCGTGCCCATTATTGCCTCAACAAATGGTCTCCTATGCTATGCCGATGACCTTAAACTGCTGACTCAAATTAACCCTGGCGACAATCCCATTCAGCTCAGCAACAAGATCAATTCCCAACTTAAGGATCTAGAATTGTACCTGGCAAACTTCAATCTAAAAATCAACCCAGTGAAGTCTGCCCAGGTTATATTCTCCCTTAAATCCATGCCGACAGTAGTAGTAGTAGTAGTAGTAGTGGCACTTGATGCAAGAAAGCAGTGTAGGAGCTTATGCAGCATCAGCCAAAAAAAAAAAAAAAAATCACACCATACCCTCCAATTGCCTGTCCAGTTCCTCCTTAAATTTATTTAACCTATCAACTTCCACAACGACAGATGGAAGTTTGTTCCAGCAATTAACAACCCGCTGGCTAAAGGCAAATTTCCGCACATCTATTCTACATCTATCCTTTCTTAATTTGAACTTATGTCCCCGTAGGTTCGTATTCTGAACAAGTGGGAGGATCCCATCAGAATTCAGCGTGCTCAACCCATTCAAGGCCTTATAGACCTCAATCAGATCACCGCGCAGGTGCCTAGTCTCCAGCCACTGCAATTTGCAGAACTTAAGCCTCTCTTGGTAAGAGGATCCCTTCATTCCCCTCACCAATCGTGTTGCTCTTCTCTGTACACGCTCAAGCAAATCTACATCCTTCCTAAAATGAGGCCTCCAGACCTGTACGCAGTACTCAAGACGTGGCCTGACCATTGCCTTATACAGAGGGACAATCACCTCCTTTTCCCTGCTAGCAAAATTCCTATATATCATTGACAAAACCCCATGACCTGCCCTAGCAGCCTGTCTACATTGCTCAGAAAACTTCATATCTGACTGCACAATTACTCCCAGGTCTTTTTCATTTTCTACCACCTTAAGTGTAGTACCACACAGTTGGTACGTTTCTCTGGGGTTACTTCTACCCATATGCAGTACTTTGCATTTGTCAAGGTTAAACTTCAGTTGCCACTTCTTAGCCCATCTGCCCAAATTATCTAGATCCTGTTGCAGTAGCACACTGCCATTACTGTCATTAACAACCCTGCCAACCTTCGTGTCATCTGCAAACTTCGACATTAAGCCTGATATACCTTCATCAATATCATTGATAAATATACAAAACAACAGTGGCCCCAACACCGAACCCTGTGGGACTCCACTAATACCATTAGTCCACGAAGAGCAGCACCCATTGATTACCACCCTCTGTCTTCTCCCACTTAACCATCCTTTT
Organism: Mastigoproctus giganteus; assembly: GCF_048544385.1. Classification (NCBI taxonomy): domain Eukaryota; kingdom Metazoa; phylum Arthropoda; class Arachnida; order Uropygi; family Thelyphonidae; genus Mastigoproctus; species Mastigoproctus giganteus. The sequence continues at coordinate 158,681,975 of NC_143585.1, read as the reverse complement.
ATCCATTGCAGCAACTTACCCTTAATACCATTCTGCTCCAATTTGTACAGTAGTCTTCCATGCGCAACAGTGTCAAAAGCTTTCCTGAAATCCAAGTATATGATATCAAAATTATTTTTTGCATCCAGTTCCTTTGTGACCACATCATAATAACCAATCAAATTTGTCAGACAAGACTTTCCCTTAACAAACCCATGCTGTGTCTGAATTATTGCTGCAGTCTTGTCTAGATGATCCTGCAATGCATCTTTAACCAGTGACTCCATTATTTTACCCGGAACAGAAGTTAAACTAACTGGTCTGTAATTATTCGTGTCACCCTTCGAACCTCCTTTGTGAATTGGGGATACATTTGCACATCTCCAGTCCGTGGGAACCTCTCCTGAGTCCAAGGATGCTCTCATAATTATGGCTAAGGGTTTGCTTAGTTGCTTTGCCGCCTCCTTTAATATAACTGGATAGATCCCATCCGCCCCAGGTGCCTTTCTTATGTTTAACTTCAACAATTTCTCCTCCACTTTGCTCTCAGTTATTACAAAATCATTAAGCACACTGCTACAATTTGATAACCTTCTTCCATTTTCAAACTGTAATGATTCCTCACGTGTGAATGTAGATGCAAAATACTCATTCAGTTTGTTTGCTATCTGAGCAGGATCATCAACAGTCGAACCATCGATGTCAAGTGGACCAATCATATTCAGCCCCTTCCTTTTAGAGTTTATATAAGTAAAGAAATCCTTGCTGTTTTTCTTAGCATCTTTTGCCAAAGATTTCTCGTAATCCGCCTTTGCCTACCGAACCTCCTTTGTGACCTGATTACAGACTAGCTTATATCTGCTACAGGCTTCTGCGTCGCCTGATAATTTATATGCATCCCATGCATTTTTCTTCTCTGTCACGAGTCTCATTAGTTCATTTGATAACCATTTAGGCCTAAACCTTGAACAATATTTCTTCATCGGTATGAAAAGTCTAGTAGCTTCCACGATTAATTCCTTGAATGCTTCCCACTTAGAATTTACTGTTTGGAACATCGTCAGTCGATCCCACTGTACAGAATTTAAAAACTGTCTGAGACCACTGTACTCCCCTTTACGGAAGCAAAAACCCTTTCCTTTACCCCTGACGGTAGTTACCTCTTTGAGTAAATCCCACTTCAGCACACTGTGATCACTGCCACCTAGTGGTTCCTTTATCTGCAAATTCTTAATACACGAATGATCACTGCTGATAACCAGATCAAGAGTATTACTTTCTCTGGTTGCCTCTCGAACATGCTGCTGCAGAAAACAATCATCCAATAAATCCACAAAAGTCTGACTAGTGTGTGAGTGACCAACCCACAAGTTCCAGTCAATATCTGGGAAGTTAAAATCCCCCATTATAAGACATTCTGATTTACTGGCCCACTCTATTTCTCTGTACAATTGTTCATTGTACTCATTCGAGTCATTAGGCCTATAACACACTCCTACTCTTATTTTTGCTTTTGCAGTGCTTATGTCACACCAAACTGACTCAACAGTGCACTGTCCATCTATATCAACTGGATGCACTTCTCTTGATTTTATGTTTTTCTTAATTAACAGCATAACACCTCCTCCCTTTCTGTCCTGTCTATCCTTTCTGTACACATTGTACTCCCCAAATTCCAGTTCTGCATTCCTTATATCTTTGTGACACCACGTCTCTGCTATCCCAACAATATCCGCCTTTGATGTCTTGACCAACACTTCAAATTCATCAAATTTATTTACTATACTTCTAGCATTGGTATACATGCAAGCATACATGCTCCTATGCCTATTCCTCGTTACCCTAACACATCCCATATACCCAACTATTCCAGGATGACTGCCATCCGTCCCTGAAACCCCCAACACCCCTCGCTCCAGGTCGCTTCTTATTCTAATAGAAGTTGTGCAAGAATCACCTTCACCTCTGCCTGCGGTTACTGTTAAACTATTAGTCTTTGTATCCCCCCAAACTAGCAGTTTTCCGACCCACCTAACACTGCCTCGATAGCATCAGCAAATATTCTTGCACCCTTTCTATTTAAGTGTATCCCATCCCTGTAGAAGCAATCTCTCCTGTTAACAAGTACAGTCCAGGCTCAAGTACTCAACGTTTCACTCACAGGGGAAAGAATACCAAATGTACCCTTGCACACAGACCTTGGCGTTTTGTTTGACCAAAAGTTGTCCTTTCTCAACCAGATCAACAAAATCAATACCAAATTCTCTCGTCTACGGTGGATCTCAAAGCAGCAGCTGCTACCGTCCGACATCCTGTCACTGTCAAAAGGTTCATCACCTCCACCGTCTACCCGAGCAGTGCAGACGAGCTGCAAGAGTAGCTCATGGTGTATTGTCAATGATATATAGGAATTTTTCTAGCAGGGATAAGGAGGTGATTATTCCCTTGTATAAGGCAATGGTCAGGCCACACCTAGAGTACTGTATACAGGCCTGGAGGCCTCATTTCAGGAAGGATGTAGAGCTGCTGGAACGAGTACAGAGAAGGGCAACTAGATTGGTGAATGGGACAAAGGGGTTCTCTTACGAAGAAAGGCTTAAGTTTTGCAAATTACAGTGTCTGGAAACTAGGCACCAGCGGGGTGATCTGATAGAGGTGTACAAAGCCTTGAATGGTTTGAGCATGCTCAATGCTGATGGGATTCTTCCTCTAGCTCAGAAAAATCACCTGAGAGGGCATAAATTCAAATTGAGGAAAGACAGATGTAGGATAGATGTGCGGAAATTTGCCTT